>NW_028127647.1:0-32761 GCF_965231255.1 Vanellus vanellus | reverse complement strand
AATGCACCAGACAATTTGGCCCTCTCTGCTTTCCTGAGGACTCTATCCGCAAAAGCACCTTTTTTCACTTTTGGCGCTCTCTGGAGCAAAAAAGACAAATGTCCAGCTTTTGCTGCCACAGCAAAGGTGCCAGCGGGGAAAAGTGATGCTGGTCCTCACTGCCTCCTGGAACCCCTTCAAATGCCCCAGACAATTTGGCCCTCTCTGCTTTCCTGAGGACTCTATCCTCAAATGCACCTTTTTTCACTTTCGGCGCTGTCTGGAGCAAAAAAGACAAACGTCCAGCTTTTGCTGCCACAGCAAAGGTGCCAGCGGGGAAAAGTGATGCTGGTCCTCACTGCCTCCTGGAACCCCTTCAAATGCCCCGGACAATTTGGCCCTCTCTGCTTTCCTGAGGACTCTATCCTCAAAAGCACCTTTTTTCACTTTCGGCGCTCTCTGGAGCAAAAAACACAAACGTCCAGCTTTTGCTGCCACAGCAAAGGTGCCAGCGGGGAAAAGTGATGCTGGTTCTCACTGCCTCCTGGAACCCCTTCAAATGCACCAGACAATTTGGCCCTCTCTGCTTTCCTGAGGACTCTATCCTCAAATGCACCTTTTTTCACTTTCGGCGCTGTCTGGAGCAAAAAAGACAAACGTCCAGCTTTTGCTGCCACAGCAAAGGTGCCAGCGGGGAAAAGTGATGCTGGTCCTCACTGCCTCCTGGAACCCCTTCAAATGCCCCAGACAATTTGGCCCTCTCTGCTTTCCTGAGGACTCTATCCGCAAAAGCACCTTTTTTCACTTTCGGCGCTGTCTGGAGCAAAAAAGACAAACGTCCAGCTTTTGCTGCCACAGCAAAGGTGCCAGCGGGGAAAAGTGATGCTGGTCCTCACTGCCTCCTGGAACCCCTTCAAATGCCCCAGACAATTTGGCCATCTCTGCTTTCCTGAGGACTCTATCCTCAAAAGCACCTTTCTTCACTTTCGGCGCTGTCTGGAGCAAAAAAGACAAACGTCCAGCTTTTGCTGCCACAGCAAAGGTGCCAGCGGGGAAAAGTGATGCTGGTCCTCACTGCCTCCTGGAACCCCTTCAAATGCCCCAGACAATTTGGCCCTCTCTGCTTTCCTGAGGACTCTATCCTCAAAAGCACCTTTTTTCACTTTCGGCGCTCTCTGGAGCAAAAAAGACAAACGTCCAGCTTTTGCTGCCACAGCAAAGGTGCCAGCGGGGAAAAGTGATGCTGGTTCTCACTGCCTCCTGGAACCCCTTCAAATGCCCCAGACAATTTGGCCCTCTCTGCTTTCCTGAGGACTCTATCCTCAAATGCACCTTTTTTCACTTTCGGCGCTGTCTGGAGCAAAAAAGACAAACGTCCAGCTTTTGCTGCCACAGCAAAGGTGCCAGCGGGGAAAAGTGATGCTGGTCCTCACTGCCTCCTGGAACCCCTTCAAATGCCCCAGACAATTTGGCCCTCTCTGCTTTCCTGAGGACTCTATCCGCAAAAGCACCTTTTTTCACTTTTGGCGCTCTCTGGAGCAAAAAAGACAAACGTCCAGCTTTTGCTGCCACAGCAAAGGTGCCAGCGGGGAAAAGTGATGCTGGTTCTCACTGCCTCCTGGAACCCCTTCAAATGCCCCAGACAATTTGGCCCTCTCTGCTTTCCTGAGGACTCTATCCGCAAAAGCACCTTTTTTCACTTTCGGCGCTGTCTGGAGCAAAAAAGACAAACGTCCAGCTTTTGCTGCCACAGCAAAGGTGCCAGCGGGGAAAAGTGATGCTGGTTCTCACTGCCTCCTGGAACCCCTTCAAATGCCCCAGACAATTTGGCCCTCTCTGCTTTCCTGAGGACTCTATCCTCAAATGCACCTTTTTTCACTTTCGGCGCTGTCTGGAGCAAAAAAGACAAACGTCCAGCTTTTGCTGCCACAGCAAAGGTGCCAGCGGGGAAAAGTGATGCTGGTCCTCACTGCCTCCTGGAACCCCTTCAAATGCCCCAGACAATTTGGCCCTCTCTGCTTTCCTGAGGACTCTATCCGCAAAAGCACCTTTTTTCACTTTTGGCGCTCTCTGGAGCAAAAAAGACAAATGTCCAGCTTTTGCTGCCACAGCAAAGGTGCCAGCGGGGAAAAGTGATGCTGGTCCTCACTGCCTCCTGGAACCCCTTCAAATGCACCAGACAATTTGGCCCTCTCTGCTTTCCTGAGGACTCTATCCTCAAATGCACCTTTTTTCACTTTCGGCGCTGTCTGGAGCAAAAAAGACAAACGTCCAGCTTTTGCTGCCACAGCAAAGGTGCCAGCGGGGAAAAGTGATGCTGCTTCTCACTGCCTCCTGGAACCCCTTCAAATGCACCAGACAATTTGGCCCTCTCTGCTTTCCTGAGGACTCTATCCTCAAAAGCACCTTTTTTCACTTTCGGCGCTCTCTGGAGCAAAAAAGACAAACGTCCAGCTTTTGCTGCCACAGCAAAGGTGCCAGCGGGGAAAAGTGATGCTGGTTCTCACTGCCTCCTGGAACCCCTTCAAATGCCCCAGACAATTTGGCCCTCTCTGCTTTCCTGAGGACTCTATCCTCAAAAGCACCTTTTTTCACTTTCGGCGCTCTCTGGAGCAAAAAAGACAAACGTCCAGCTTTTGCTGCCACAGCAAATGTGCCAGCGGGGAAAAGTGATGCTGGTCCTCACTGCCTCCTGGAACCCCTTCAAATGCCCCAGACAATTTGGCCCTCTCTGCTTTCCTGAGGAGTCTATCCTCAAATGCACCTTTTTTCACTTTCGGCGCTGTCTGGAGCAAATAAGACAAACGTCCAGCTTTTGCTGCCACAGCAAAGGTGCCAGCGGGGAAAAGTGATGCTGGTCCTCACTGCCTCCTGGAACCCCTTCAAATGCACCAGACAATTTGGCCCTCTCTGCTTTCCTGAGGACTCTATCCTCAAATGCACCTTTTTTCACTTTCGGCGCTGTCTGGAGCAAAAAAGACAAACGTCCAGCTTTTGCTGCCACAGCAAAGGTGCCAGCAGGGAATAGTGATGCTGGTCCTCACTGCCTCCTGGAACCCCTTCAAATGCCCCAGACAATTTGGCCCTCTCTGCTTTCCTGAGGAGTCTATCCTCAAAAGCACCTTTTTTCACTTTCGGCGCTGTCTGGAGCAAAAAAGACAAACGTCCAGCTTTTGCTGCCACAGCAAAGGTGCCAGCGGGGAAAAGTGATGCTGGTTCTCACTGCCTCCTGGAATCCCTTCAAATGCCCCAGACAATTTGGCCCTCTCTGCTTTCCTGAGGACTCTATCCTCAAATGCACCTTTTTTCACTTTCGGCGCTGTCTGGAGCAAAAAAGACAAACGTCCAGCTTTTGCTGCCACAGCAAAGGTGCCAGCGGGGAAAAGTGATGCTGGTCCTCACTGCCTCCTTGAACCCCTTCAAATGCCCCAGACAATTTGGCCCTCTCTGCTTTCCTGAGGACTCTATCCTCAAAAGCACCTTTTTTCACTTTCGGCGCTCTCTGGAGCAAAAAAGACAAACGTCCAGCTTTTGCTGCCACAGCAAAGGTGCCAGCGGGGAAAAGTGATGCTGGTCCTCAATGCCTCCTGGAACCCCTTCAAATGCCCCGGACAATTTGGCCCTCTCTGCTTTCCTGCGGACTCTATCCTCAAAAGCACCTTTTTTCACTTTCGGCGCTCTCTGGAGCAAAAAAGACAAACGTCCAGCTTTTGCTGCCACAGCAAAGGTGCCACCGGGGAAAAGTTGATGCTGGTTCTCACTGCCTCCTGGAACCACTTCAAATGCACCAGACAATTTGGCCCTCTCTGCTTTCCTGAGGACTCTATCCGCAAAAGCACCTTTTTTCACTTTTGGCGCTCTCTGGAGCAAAAAAGACAAATGTCCAGCTTTTGCTGCCACAGCAAAGGTGCCAGCGGGGAAAAGTGATGCTGGTCCTCACTGCCTCCTGGAACCCCTTCAAATGCCCCAGACAATTTGGCCCTCTCTGCTTTCCTGAGGACTCTATCCTCAAATGCACCTTTTTTCACTTTCGGCGCTGTCTGGAGCAAAAAAGACAAACGTCCAGCTTTTGCTGCCACAGCAAAGGTGCCAGCGGGGAAAAGTGATGCTGGTCCTCACTGCCTCCTGGAACCCCTTCAAATGCACCAGACAATTTGGCCCTCTCTGCTTTCCTGAGGACTCTATCCTCAAAAGCACCTTTTTTCACTTTCGGCGCTCTCTGGAGCAAAAAACACAAACGTCCAGCTTTTGCTGCCACAGCAAAGGTGCCAGCGGGGAAAAGTGATGCTGGTTCTCACTGCCTCCTGGAACCCCTTCAAATGCACCAGACAATTTGGCCCTCTCTGCTTTCCTGAGGACTCTATCCTCAAATGCACCTTTTTTCACTTTCGGCGCTGTCTGGAGCAAAAAAGACAAACGTCCAGCTTTTGCTGCCACAGCAAAGGTGCCAGCGGGGAAAAGTGATGCTGGTCCTCACTGCCTCCTGGAACCCCTTCAAATGCCCCAGACAATTTGGCCCTCTCTGCTTTCCTGAGGACTCTATCCGCAAAAGCACCTTTTTTCACTTTCGGCGCTGTCTGGAGCAAAAAAGACAAACGTCCAGCTTTTGCTGCCACAGCAAAGGTGCCAGCGGGGAAAAGTGATGCTGGTCCTCACTGCCTCCTGGAACCCCTTCAAATGCCCCAGACAATTTGGCCATCTCTGCTTTCCTGAGGACTCTATCCTCAAAAGCACCTTTCTTCACTTTCGGCGCTGTCTGGAGCAAAAAAGACAAACGTCCAGCTTTTGCTGCCACAGCAAAGGTGCCAGCGGGGAAAAGTGATGCTGGTCCTCACTGCCTCCTGGAACCCCTTCAAATGCCCCAGACAATTTGGCCCTCTCTGCTTTCCTGAGGACTCTATCCTCAAAAGCACCTTTTTTCACTTTCGGCGCTCTCTGGAGCAAAAAAGACAAACGTCCAGCTTTTGCTGCCACAGCAAAGGTGCCAGCGGGGAAAAGTGATGCTGGTTCTCACTGCCTCCTGGAACCCCTTCAAATGCCCCAGACAATTTGGCCCTCTCTGCTTTCCTGAGGACTCTATCCTCAAATGCACCTTTTTTCACTTTCGGCGCTGTCTGGAGCAAAAAAGACAAACGTCCAGCTTTTGCTGCCACAGCAAAGGTGCCAGCGGGGAAAAGTGATGCTGGTCCTCACTGCCTCCTGGAACCCCTTCAAATGCCCCAGACAATTTGGCCCTCTCTGCTTTCCTGAGGACTCTATCCGCAAAAGCACCTTTTTTCACTTTTGGCGCTCTCTGGAGCAAAAAAGACAAACGTCCAGCTTTTGCTGCCACAGCAAAGGTGCCAGCGGGGAAAAGTGATGCTGGTTCTCACTGCCTCCTGGAACCCCTTCAAATGCCCCAGACAATTTGGCCCTCTCTGCTTTCCTGAGGACTCTATCCGCAAAAGCACCTTTTTTCACTTTCGGCGCTGTCTGGAGCAAAAAAGACAAACGTCCAGCTTTTGCTGCCACAGCAAAGGTGCCAGCGGGGAAAAGTGATGCTGGTTCTCACTGCCTCCTGGAACCCCTTCAAATGCCCCAGACAATTTGGCCCTCTCTGCTTTCCTGAGGACTCTATCCTCAAATGCACCTTTTTTCACTTTCGGCGCTGTCTGGAGCAAAAAAGACAAACGTCCAGCTTTTGCTGCCACAGCAAAGGTGCCAGCGGGGAAAAGTGATGCTGGTCCTCACTGCCTCCTGGAACCCCTTCAAATGCCCCAGACAATTTGGCCCTCTCTGCTTTCCTGAGGACTCTATCCGCAAAAGCACCTTTTTTCACTTTTGGCGCTCTCTGGAGCAAAAAAGACAAATGTCCAGCTTTTGCTGCCACAGCAAAGGTGCCAGCGGGGAAAAGTGATGCTGGTCCTCACTGCCTCCTGGAACCCCTTCAAATGCACCAGACAATTTGGCCCTCTCTGCTTTCCTGAGGACTCTATCCTCAAATGCACCTTTTTTCACTTTCGGCGCTGTCTGGAGCAAAAAAGACAAACGTCCAGCTTTTGCTGCCACAGCAAAGGTGCCAGCGGGGAAAAGTGATGCTGCTTCTCACTGCCTCCTGGAACCCCTTCAAATGCACCAGACAATTTGGCCCTCTCTGCTTTCCTGAGGACTCTATCCTCAAAAGCACCTTTTTTCACTTTCGGCGCTCTCTGGAGCAAAAAAGACAAACGTCCAGCTTTTGCTGCCACAGCAAAGGTGCCAGCGGGGAAAAGTGATGCTGGTTCTCACTGCCTCCTGGAACCCCTTCAAATGCCCCAGACAATTTGGCCCTCTCTGCTTTCCTGAGGACTCTATCCTCAAAAGCACCTTTTTTCACTTTCGGCGCTCTCTGGAGCAAAAAAGACAAACGTCCAGCTTTTGCTGCCACAGCAAATGTGCCAGCGGGGAAAAGTGATGCTGGTCCTCACTGCCTCCTGGAACCCCTTCAAATGCCCCAGACAATTTGGCCCTCTCTGCTTTCCTGAGGAGTCTATCCTCAAATGCACCTTTTTTCACTTTCGGCGCTGTCTGGAGCAAATAAGACAAACGTCCAGCTTTTGCTGCCACAGCAAAGGTGCCAGCGGGGAAAAGTGATGCTGGTCCTCACTGCCTCCTGGAACCCCTTCAAATGCACCAGACAATTTGGCCCTCTCTGCTTTCCTGAGGACTCTATCCTCAAATGCACCTTTTTTCACTTTCGGCGCTGTCTGGAGCAAAAAAGACAAACGTCCAGCTTTTGCTGCCACAGCAAAGGTGCCAGCAGGGAATAGTGATGCTGGTCCTCACTGCCTCCTGGAACCCCTTCAAATGCCCCAGACAATTTGGCCCTCTCTGCTTTCCTGAGGAGTCTATCCTCAAAAGCACCTTTTTTCACTTTCGGCGCTGTCTGGAGCAAAAAAGACAAACGTCCAGCTTTTGCTGCCACAGCAAAGGTGCCAGCGGGGAAAAGTGATGCTGGTTCTCACTGCCTCCTGGAATCCCTTCAAATGCCCCAGACAATTTGGCCCTCTCTGCTTTCCTGAGGACTCTATCCTCAAATGCACCTTTTTTCACTTTCGGCGCTGTCTGGAGCAAAAAAGACAAACGTCCAGCTTTTGCTGCCACAGCAAAGGTGCCAGCGGGGAAAAGTGATGCTGGTCCTCACTGCCTCCTTGAACCCCTTCAAATGCCCCAGACAATTTGGCCCTCTCTGCTTTCCTGAGGACTCTATCCTCAAAAGCACCTTTTTTCACTTTCGGCGCTCTCTGGAGCAAAAAAGACAAACGTCCAGCTTTTGCTGCCACAGCAAAGGTGTCAGCGGGGAAAAGTGATGCTGGTCCTCAATGCCTCCTGGAACCCCTTCAAATGCCCCGGACAATTTGGCCCTCTCTGCTTTCCTGCGGACTCTATCCTCAAAAGCACCTTTTTTCACTTTCGGCGCTCTCTGGAGCAAAAAAGACAAACGTCCAGCTTTTGCTGCCACAGCAAAGGTGCCACCGGGGAAAAGTGATGCTGGTTCTCACTGCCTCCTGGAACCACTTCAAATGCACCAGACAATTTGGCCCTCTCTGCTTTCCTGAGGACTCTATCCGCAAAAGCACCTTTTTTCACTTTTGGCGCTCTCTGGAGCAAAAAAGACAAATGTCCAGCTTTTGCTGCCACAGCAAAGGTGCCAGCGGGGAAAAGTGATGCTGGTCCTCACTGCCTCCTGGAACCCCTTCAAATGCCCCAGACAATTTGGCCCTCTCTGCTTTCCTGAGGACTCTATCCTCAAATGCACCTTTTTTCACTTTCGGCGCTGTCTGGAGCAAAAAAGACAAACGTCCAGCTTTTGCTGCCACAGCAAAGGTGCCAGCGGGGAAAAGTGATGCTGGTCCTCACTGCCTCCTGGAACCCCTTCAAATGCCCCGGACAATTTGGCCCTCTCTGCTTTCCTGAGGACTCTATCCTCAAAAGCACCTTTTTTCACTTTCGGCGCTCTCTGGAGCAAAAAACACAAACGTCCAGCTTTTGCTGCCACAGCAAAGGTGCCAGCGGGGAAAAGTGATGCTGGTTCTCACTGCCTCCTGGAACCCCTTCAAATGCACCAGACAATTTGGCCCTCTCTGCTTTCCTGAGGACTCTATCCTCAAATGCACCTTTTTTCACTTTCGGCGCTGTCTGGAGCAAAAAAGACAAACGTCCAGCTTTTGCTGCCACAGCAAAGGTGCCAGCGGGGAAAAGTGATGCTGGTCCTCACTGCCTCCTGGAACCCCTTCAAATGCCCCAGACAATTTGGCCCTCTCTGCTTTCCTGAGGACTCTATCCGCAAAAGCACCTTTTTTCACTTTCGGCGCTGTCTGGAGCAAAAAAGACAAACGTCCAGCTTTTGCTGCCACAGCAAAGGTGCCAGCGGGGAAAAGTGATGCTGGTCCTCACTGCCTCCTGGAACCCCTTCAAATGCCCCAGACAATTTGGCCCTCTCTGCTTTCCTGAGGACTCTATCCTCAAAAGCACCTTTCTTCACTTTCGGCGCTGTCTGGAGCAAAAAAGACAAACGTCCAGCTTTTGCTGCCACAGCAAAGGTGCCAGCGGGGAAAAGTGATGCTGGTCCTCACTGCCTCCTGGAACCCCTTCAAATGCCCCAGACAATTTGGCCCTCTCTGCTTTCCTGAGGACTCTATCCTCAAATGCACCTTTTTTCACTTTCGGCGCTCTCTGGAGCAAAAAAGACAAACGTCCAGCTTTTGCTGCCACAGCAAATGTGCCAGCGGGGAAAAGTGATGCTGGTCCTCACTGCCTCCTGGAACCCCTTCAAATGCCCCAGACAATTTGGCCCTCTCTGCTTTCCTGAGGAGTCTATCCTCAAATGCACCTTTTTTCACTTTCGGCGCTGTCTGGAGCAAATAAGACAAACGTCCAGCTTTTGCTGCCACAGCAAAGGTGCCAGCGGGGAAAAGTGATGCTGGTCCTCACTGCCTCCTGGAACCCCTTCAAATGCACCAGACAATTTGGCCCTCTCTGCTTTCCTGAGGACTCTATCCTCAAATGCACCTTTTTTCACTTTCGGCGCTGTCTGGAGCAAAAAAGACAAACGTCCAGCTTTTGCTGCCACAGCAAAGGTGCCAGCAGGGAATAGTGATGCTGGTCCTCACTGCCTCCTGGAACCCCTTCAAATGCCCCAGACAATTTGGCCCTCTCTGCTTTCCTGAGGAGTCTATCCTCAAAAGCACCTTTTTTCACTTTCGGCGCTGTCTGGAGCAAAAAAGACAAACGTCCAGCTTTTGCTGCCACAGCAAAGGTGCCAGCGGGGAAAAGTGATGCTGGTTCTCACTGCCTCCTGGAATCCCTTCAAATGCCCCAGACAATTTGGCCCTCTCTGCTTTCCTGAGGACTCTATCCTCAAATGCACCTTTTTTCACTTTCGGCGCTGTCTGGAGCAAAAAAGACAAACGTCCAGCTTTTGCTGCCACAGCAAAGGTGCCAGCGGGGAAAAGTGATGCTGGTCCTCACTGCCTCCTTGAACCCCTTCAAATGCCCCAGACAATTTGGCCCTCTCTGCTTTCCTGAGGACTCTATCCTCAAAAGCACCTTTTTTCACTTTCGGCGCTCTCTGGAGCAAAAAAGACAAACGTCCAGCTTTTGCTGCCACAGCAAAGGTGCCAGCGGGGAAAAGTGATGCTGGTCCTCAATGCCTCCTGGAACCCCTTCAAATGCCCCGGACAATTTGGCCCTCTCTGCTTTCCTGCGGACTCTATCCTCAAAAGCACCTTTTTTCACTTTCGGCGCTCTCTGGAGCAAAAAAGACAAACGTCCAGCTTTTGCTGCCACAGCAAAGGTGCCACCGGGGAAAAGTGATGCTGGTTCTCACTGCCTCCTGGAACCACTTCAAATGCACCAGACAATTTGGCCCTCTCTGCTTTCCTGAGGACTCTATCCGCAAAAGCACCTTTTTTCACTTTTGGCGCTCTCTGGAGCAAAAAAGACAAATGTCCAGCTTTTGCTGCCACAGCAAAGGTGCCAGCGGGGAAAAGTGATGCTGGTCCTCACTGCCTCCTGGAACCCCTTCAAATGCCCCAGACAATTTGGCCCTCTCTGCTTTCCTGAGGACTCTATCCTCAAATGCACCTTTTTTCACTTTCGGCGCTGTCTGGAGCAAAAAAGACAAACGTCCAGCTTTTGCTGCCACAGCAAAGGTGCCAGCGGGGAAAAGTGATGCTGGTCCTCACTGCCTCCTGGAACCCCTTCAAATGCCCCGGACAATTTGGCCCTCTCTGCTTTCCTGAGGACTCTATCCTCAAAAGCACCTTTTTTCACTTTCGGCGCTCTCTGGAGCAAAAAACACAAACGTCCAGCTTTTGCTGCCACAGCAAAGGTGCCAGCGGGGAAAAGTGATGCTGGTTCTCACTGCCTCCTGGAACCCCTTCAAATGCACCAGACAATTTGGCCCTCTCTGCTTTCCTGAGGACTCTATCCTCAAATGCACCTTTTTTCACTTTCGGCGCTGTCTGGAGCAAAAAAGACAAACGTCCAGCTTTTGCTGCCACAGCAAAGGTGCCAGCGGGGAAAAGTGATGCTGGTCCTCACTGCCTCCTGGAACCCCTTCAAATGCCCCAGACAATTTGGCCCTCTCTGCTTTCCTGAGGACTCTATCCGCAAAAGCACCTTTTTTCACTTTCGGCGCTGTCTGGAGCAAAAAAGACAAACGTCCAGCTTTTGCTGCCACAGCAAAGGTGCCAGCGGGGAAAAGTGATGCTGGTCCTCACTGCCTCCTGGAACCCCTTCAAATGCCCCAGACAATTTGGCCATCTCTGCTTTCCTGAGGACTCTATCCTCAAAAGCACCTTTCTTCACTTTCGGCGCTGTCTGGAGCAAAAAAGACAAACGTCCAGCTTTTGCTGCCACAGCAAAGGTGCCAGCGGGGAAAAGTGATGCTGGTCCTCACTGCCTCCTGGAACCCCTTCAAATGCCCCAGACAATTTGGCCCTCTCTGCTTTCCTGAGGACTCTATCCTCAAAAGCACCTTTTTTCACTTTCGGCGCTGTCTGGAGCAAAAAAGACAAACGTCCAGCTTTTGCTGCCACAGCAAAGGTGCCAGCGGGGAAAAGTGATGCTGGTTCTCACTGCCTCCTGGAACCCCTTCAAATGCCCCAGACAATTTGGCCCTCTCTGCTTTCCTGAGGACTCTATCCTCAAATGCACCTTTTTTCACTTTCGGCGCTGTCTGGAGCAAAAAAGACAAACGTCCAGCTTTTGCTGCCACAGCAAAGGTGCCAGCGGGGAAAAGTGATGCTGGTCCTCACTGCCTCCTGGAACCCCTTCAAATGCCCCAGACAATTTGGCCCTCTCTGCTTTCCTGAGGACTCTATCCGCAAAAGCACCTTTTTTCACTTTTGGCGCTCTCTGGAGCAAAAAAGACAAACGTCCAGCTTTTGCTGCCACAGCAAAGGTGCCAGCGGGGAAAAGTGATGCTGGTTCTCACTGCCTCCTGGAACCCCTTCAAATGCCCCAGACAATTTGGCCCTCTCTGCTTTCCTGAGGACTCTATCCGCAAAAGCACCTTTTTTCACTTTCGGCGCTGTCTGGAGCAAAAAAGACAAACGTCCAGCTTTTGCTGCCACAGCAAAGGTGCCAGCGGGGAAAAGTGATGCTGGTCCTCACTGCCTCCTGGAACCCCTTCAAATGCCCCAGACAATCTGGCCCTCTCTGCTTTCCTGAGGACTCTATCCGCAAAAGCACCTTTTTTCACTTTCGGCGCTGTCTGGAGCAAAAAAGACAAACGTCCAGCTTTTGCTGCCACAGCAAAGGTGCCAGCGGGGAAAAGTGATGCTGGTTCTCACTGCCTCCTGGAACCCCTTCAAATGCACCAGACAATTTGGCCCTCTCTGCTTTCCTGAGGACTCTATCCTCAAATGCACCTTTTTTCACTTTCGGCGCTCTCTGGAGCAAAAAAGACAAACGTCCAGCTTTTGCTGCCACAGCAAAGGTGCCAGCGGGGAAAAGTGATGCTGGTTCTCACTGCCTCCTGGAACCCCTTCAAATGCACCAGACAATTTGGCCCTGTCTGCTTTCCTGAGGACTCTATCCTCAAATGCACCTTTTTTCACTTTCGGCGCTGTCTGGAGCAAAAAAGACAAACGTCCAGCTTTTGCTGCCACAGCAAAGGTGCCAGCGGGGAAAAGTGATGCTGGTTCTCACTGCCTCCTGGAACCCCTTCAAATGCACCAGACAATTTGGCCCTCTCTGCTTTCCTGAGGACTCTATCCTCAAAAGCACCTTTTTTCACTTTTGGCGCTCTCTGGAGCAAAAAAGACAAACGTCCAGATTTTGCTGCCACAGCAAAGGTGCCAGCGGGGAAAAGTGATGCTGGTCCTCACTGCCTCCTGGAACCCCTTCAAATGCCCCAGACAATTTGGCCCTCTCTGCTTTCCTGAGGAGTCTATCCTCAAATGCACCTTTTTTCACTTTCGGCGCTCTCTGGAGCAAAAAAGACAAACGTCCAGCTTTTGCTGCCACAGCAAAGGTGCCAGCGGGGAAAGTGATGCTGGTCCTCACTGCCTCCTGGAACCCCTTCAAATGCCCCAGACAATTTGGCCCTCTCTGCTTTCCTGAGGACTCTATCCTCAAATGCACCTTTTTTTCACTTTCGGCGCTCTCTGGAGCAAAAAAGACAAACGTCCAGCTTTTGCTGCCACAGCAAAGGTGCCAGCAGGGAATAGTGATGCTGGTCCTCACTGCCTCCTGGAACCCCTTCAAATGCCCCAGACAATTTGGCCCTCTCTGCTTTCCTGAGGACTCTATCCTCAAAAGCACCTTTTTTCACTTTCGGCGCTCTCTGGAGCAAAAAGACAAACGTCCAGCTTTTGCTGCCACAGCAAAGGTGCCAGCGGGGAAAAGTGATGCTGGTTCTCACTGCCTCCTGGAACCCCTTCAAATGCCCCAGACAATTTGGCCCTCTCTGCTTTCCTGAGGACTCTATCCTCAAATGCACCTTTTTTCACTTTCGGCGCTGTCTGGAGCAAAAAAGACAAACGTCCAGCTTTTGCTGCCACAGCAAAGGTGCCAGCGGGGAAAAGTGATGCTGGTCCTCACTGCCTCCTGGAACCCCTTCAAATGCCCCAGACAATTTGGCCCTCTCTGCTTTCCTGAGGACTCTATCCGCAAAAGCACCTTTTTTCACTTTCGGCGCTGTCTGGAGCAAAAAGACAAACGTCCAGCTTTTGCTGCCACAGCAAAGGTGCCAGCGGGGAAAAGTGATGCTGGTCCTCACTGCCTCCTGGAACCCCTTCAAATGCACCAGACAATTTGGCCCTCTCTGCTTTCCTGAGGACTCTATCCTCAAAAGCACCTTTTTTCACTTTTGGCGCTCTCTGGAGCAAAAAAGACAAACGTCCAGCTTTTGCTGCCACAGCAAAGGTGCCAGCGGGGAAAAGTGATGCTGGTCTCACTGCCTCCTGGAACCCCTTCAAATGCCCCAGACAATTTGGCCCTCTCTGCTTTCCTGAGGACTCTATCCTCAAATGCACCTTTTTTCACTTTCGGCGCTGTCTGGAGCAAAAAAGACAAACGTCCAGCTTTTGCTGCCACAGCAAAGGTGCCAGCGGGGAAAAGTGATGCTGGTCCTCACTGCCTCCTGGAACCCCTTCAAATGCACCAGACAATTTGGCCCTCTCTGCTTTCCTGAGGACTCTATCCTCAAATGCACCTTTTTTCACTTTCGGCGCTGTCTGGAGCAAAAAAGACAAACGTCCAGCTTTTGCTGCCACAGCAAAGGTGCCAGCGGGGAATAGTGATGCTGGTCCTCACTGCCTCCTGGAACCCCTTCAAATGCCCCAGACAATTTGGCCCTCTCTGCTTTCCTGAGGAGTCTATCCTCAAAAGCACCTTTTTTCACTTTCGGCGCTCTCTGGAGCAAAAAAGACAAACGTCCAGCTTTTGCTGCCACAGCAAAGGTGCCAGCGGGGAAAAGTGATGCTGGTTCTCACTGCCTCCTGGAACCCCTTCAAATGCCCCAGACAATTTGGCCCTCTCTGCTTTCCTGAGGACTCTATCCTCAAATGCACCTTTTTTCACTTTCGGCGCTGTCTGGAGCAAAAAAGACAAACGTCCAGCTTTTGCTGCCACAGCAAAGGTGCCAGCGGGGAAAAGTGATGCTGGTCCTCACTGCCTCCTGGAACCCCTTCAAATGCCCCAGACAATTTGGCCCTCTCTGCTTTCCTGAGGACTCTATCCGCAAAAGCACCTTTTTTCACTTTTGGCGCTCTCTGGAGCAAAAAAGACAAACGTCCAGCTTTTGCTGCCACAGCAAAGGTGCCACCGGGGAAAAGTGATGCTGGTTCTCACTGCCTCCTGGAACCCCTTCAAATGCCCCAGACAATTTGGCCCTCTCTGCTTTCCTGAGGACTCTATCCTCAAATGCACCTTTTTTCACTTTCGGCGCTGTCTGGAGCAAAAAAGACAAACGTCCAGCTTTTGCTGCCACAGCAAAGGTGCCAGCGGGGAAAAGTGATGCTGGTCCTCACTGCCTCCTGGAACCCCTTCAAATGCCCCAGACAATTTGGCCCTCTCTGCTTTCCTGAGGACTCTATCCGCAAAAGCACCTTTTTTCACTTTCGGCGCTGTCTGGAGCAAAAAAGACAAACGTCCAGCTTTTGCTGCCACAGCAAAGGTGCCAGCGGGGAAAAGTGATGCTGGTTCTCACTGCCTCCTGGAACCCCTTCAAATGCACCAGACAATTTGGCCCTCTCTGCTTTCCTGAGGACTCTATCCTCAAATGCACCTTTTTTCACTTTCGGCGCTCTCTGGAGCAAAAAAGACAAACGTCCAGCTTTTGCTGCCACAGCAAAGGTGCCAGCGGGGAAAAGTGATGCTGGTTCTCACTGCCTCCTGGAACCCCTTCAAATGCACCAGACAATTTGGCCCTGTCTGCTTTCCTGAGGACTCTATCCTCAAATGCACCTTTTTTCACTTTCGGTGCTGTCTGGAGCAAAAAAGACAAACGTCCAGCTTTTGCTGCCACAGCAAAGGTGCCAGCGGGGAAAAGTGATGCTGGTTCTCACTGCCTCCTGGAACCCCTTCAAATGCACCAGACAATTTGGCCCTCTCTGCTTTCCTGAGGACTCTATCCTCAAAAGCACCTTTTTTCACTTTTGGCGCTCTCTGGAGCAAAAAAGACAAACGTCCAGCTTTTGCTGCCACAGCAAAGGTGCCAGCGGGGAAAAGTGATGCTGGTTCTCACTGCCTCCTGGAACCCCTTCAAATGCCCCAGACAATTTGGCCCTCTCTGCTTTCCTGAGGACTCTATCCTCAAAAGCACCTTTTTTCACTTTTGGCGCTCTCTGGAGCAAAAAAGACAAACGTCCAGATTTTGCTGCCACAGCAAAGGTGCCAGCGGGGAAAAGTGATGCTGGTCCTCACTGCCTCCTGGAACCCCTTCAAATGCCCCAGACAATTTGGCCCTCTCTGCTTTCCTGAGGACTCTATCCTCAAATGCACCTTTTTTCACTTTCGGCGCTGTCTGGAGCAAAAAAGACAAACGTCCAGCTTTTGCTGCCACAGCAAAGGTGCCAGCGGGGAAAAGTGATGCTGGTCCTCACTGCCTCCTGGAACCCCTTCAAATGCCCCAGACAATTTGGCCCTCTCTGCTTTCCTGAGGACTCTATCCTCAAATGCACCTTTTTTCACTTTCGGCGCTGTCTGGAGCAAAAAAGACAAACGTCCAGCTTTTGCTGCCACAGCAAAGGTGCCAGCGGGGAATAGTGATGCTGGTCCTCACTGCCTCCTGGAACCCCTTCAAATGCCCCAGACAATTTGGCCCTCTCTGCTTTCCTGAGGACTCTATCCTCAAAAGCACCTTTTTTCACTTTCGGCGCTGTCTGGAGCAAAAAAAGACAAACGTCCAGCTTTTGCTGCCACAGCAAAGGTGCCAGCGGGGAAAAGTGATGCTGGTTCTCACTGCCTCCTGGAACCCCTTCAAATGCCCCAGACAATTTGGCCCTCTCTGCTTTCCTGAGGACTCTATCCTCAAATGCACCTTTTTTCACTTTCGGCGCTCTCTGGAGCAAAAAAGACAAACGTCCAGCTTTTGCTGCCACAGCAAAGGTGCCAGCGGGGAAAAGTGATGCTGGTCCTCACTGCCTCCTGGAACCCCTTCAAATGCCCCAGACAATTTGGCCCTCTCTGCTTTCCTGAGGACTCTATCCGCAAAAGCACCTTTTTTCACTTTCGGCGCTGTCTGGAGCAAAAAAGACAAACGTCCAGCTTTTGCTGCCACAGCAAAGGTGCCAGCGGGGAAAAGTGATGCTTGTCCTCACTGCCTCCTGGAACCCCTTCAAATGCACCAGACAATTTGGCCCTCTCTGCTTTCCTGAGGACTCTATCCGCAAAAGCACCTTTTTTCACTTCTGGCGCTCTCTGGAGCAAAAAAGACAAATGTCCAGCTTTTGCTGCCACAGCAAAGGTGCCAGCGGGGAAAAGTGATGCTGGTCCTCACTGCCTCCTGGAACCCCTTCAAATGCCCCGGACAATTTGGCCCTCTCTGCTTTCCTGAGGACTCTATCCTCAAATGCACCTTTTTTCACTTTCGGCGCTGTCTGGAGCAAAAAAGACAAACGTCCAGCTTTTGCTGCCACAGCAAAGGTGCCAGCGGGGAAAAGTGATGCTGGTCCTCACTGCCTCCTGGAACCCCTTCAAATGCCCCAGACAATTTGGCCCTCTCTGCTTTCCTGAGGACTCTATCCTCAAATGCACCTTTTTTCACTTTCGGCGCTGTCTGGAGCAAAAAAGACAAACGTCCAGCTTTTGCTGCCACAGCAAAGGTGCCAGCGGGGAAAAGTGATGCTGGTCCTCACTGCCTCCTGGAACCCCTTCAAATGCCCCAGACAATTTGGCCCTCTCTGCTTTCCTGAGGACTCTATCCGCAAAAGCACCTTTTTTCACTTTCAGCGCTGTCTGGAGCAAAAAAAACAAACGTCCAGCTTTTGCTGCCACAGCAAAGGTGCCAGCGGGGAAAAGTGATGCTGGTTCTCACTGCCTCCTGGAACCCCTTCAAATGCACCAGACAATTTGGCCCTCTCTGCTTTCCTGAGGACTCTATCCTCAAATGCACCTTTTTTCACTTTCGGCGCTGTCTGGAGCAAAAAAGACAAACGTCCAGCTTTTGCTGCCACAGCAAAGGTGCTAGCGGGGAAAAGTGATGCTGGTCCTCACTGCCTCCTGGAACCCCTTCAAATGCCCCGGACAATTTGGCCCTCTCTGCTTTCCTGAGGACTCTATCCTCAAAAGCACCTTTTTTCACTTTCGGCGCTCTCTGGAGCAAAAAACCTAAACGTCCAGCTTTTGCTGCCACAGCAAAGGTGCCAGCGGGGAAAAGTGATGCTGGTTCTCACTGCCTCCTGGAACCCCTTCAAATGCACCAGACAATTTGGCCCTCTCTGCTTTCCTGAGGACTCTATCCGCAAAAGCACCTTTTTTCACTTTCGGCGCTGTCTGGAGCAAAAAAGACAAACGTCCAGATTTTGCTGCCACAGCAAAGGTGCCAGCGGGGAAAAGTGATGCTGATCCTCACTGCGTCCTGGAACCCCTTCAAATGCCCCAGACAATTTGGCCCTCTCTGCTTTCCTGAGGAGTCTATCCTCAAAAGCACCTTTTTTCACTTTCGGCGCTGTCTGGAGCAAAAAAGACAAACGTCCAGCTTTTGCTGCCACAGCAAAGGTGCCAGCGGGGAAAAGTGATGCTGGTTCTCACTGCCTCCTGGAACCCCTTCAAATGCACCAGACAATTTGGCCCTCTCTGCTTTCCTGAGGACTCTATCCTCAAAAGCACCTTTTTTCACTTTCGGCGCTGTCTGGAGCAAAAAAGACAAACGTCCAGCTTTTGCTGCCACAGCAAAGGTGCCAGCGGGGAAAAGTGATGCTGGTTCTCACTGCCTCCTGGAACCCCTTCAAATGCACCAGACAATTTGGCCCTGTCTGCTTTCCTGAGGACTCTAACCTGAAATGCACCTTTTTTCACTTTCGGCGCTGTCTGGAGCAAAAAAGACAAACGTCCAGCTTTTGCTGCCACAGCAAAGGTGCCAGCGGGGAAAAGTGATGCTGGTTCTCACTGCCTCCTGGAACCCCTTCAAATGCACCAGACAATTTGGCCCTCTCTGCTTTCCTGAGGACTCTATCCTCAAAAGCACCTTTCTTCACTTTCGGCGCAGTCTGGAGCAAAAAAGACAAACGTCCAGCTTTTGCTGCCACAGCAAAGGTGCCAGCGGGGAAAAGTGATGCTGGTCCTCACTGCCTCCTGGAACCCCTTCAAATGCCCCAGACAATTTGGCCCTCTCTGCTTTCCTGAGGACTCTATCCTCAAAAGCACCTTTTTTCACTTTCGGCGCTGTCTGGAGCAAAAAAGACAAACGTCCAGCTTTTGCTGCCACAGCAAAGGTGCCAGCGGGGAAAAGTGATGCTGGTCCTCACTGCCTCCTGGAACCCCTTCAAATGCCCCAGACAATTTGGCCCTCTCTGCTTTCCTGAGGACTCTATCCTCAAATGCACCTTTTTTCACTTTCGGCGCTCTCTGGAGCAAAAAAGACAAACGTCCAGCTTTTGCTGCCACAGCAAAGGTGCCAGCGGGGAAAAGTGATGCTGGTCCTCACTGCCTCCTGGAACCCCTTCAAATGCCCCAGACAATTTGGCCCTCTCTGCTTTCCTGAGGACTCTATCCGCAAAAGCACCTTTTTTCACTTTCGGCGCTGTCTGGAGCAAAAAAGACAAACGTCCAGCTTTTGCTGCCACAGCAAAGGTGCCAGCGGGGAAAAGTGATGCTGGTCCTCACTGCCTCCTGGAACCCCTTCAAATGCCCCAGACAATTTGGCCCTCTCTGCTTTCCTGAGGACTCTATCCTCAAATGCACCTTTTTTCACTTTCGGCGCTGTCTGGAGCAAAAAAGACAAACGTCCAGCTTTTGCTGCCACAGCAAAGGTGCCAGCGGGGAAAAGTGATGCTGGTCCTCACTGCCTCCTGGAACCCCTTCAAATGCCCCAGACAATTTGGCCCTCTCTGCTTTCCTGAGGACTCTATCCGCAAAAGCACCTTTTTTCACTTTCGGCGCTGTCTGGAGCAAAAAAGACAAACGTCCAGCTTTTGCTGCCACAGCAAAGGTGCCAGCGGGGAAAAGTGATGCTGGTCCTCACTGCCTGCTGGAACCCCTTCAAATGCACCAGACAATTTGGCCCTCTCTGCTTTCCTGAGGACTCTATCCGCAAAAGCACCTTTTTTCACTTTCGGCGCTGTCTGGAGCAAAAAAGACAAACGTCCAGCTTTTGCTGCCACAGCAAAGGTGCCAGCGGGGAAAAGTGATGCTGGTTCTCACTGCCTCCTGGAACCCCTTCAAATGCCCCAGACAATTTGGCCCTCTCTGCTTTCCTGAGGACTCTATCCTCAAATGCACCTTTTTTCACTTTCGGCGCTCTCTGGAGCAAAAAAGACAAACGTCCAGCTTTTGCTGCCACAGCAAAGGTGCCAGCGGGGAAAAGTGATGCTGGTCCTCACTGCCTCCTGGAACCCCTTCAAATGCCCCAGACAATTTGGCCCTCTCTGCTTTCCTGAGGACTCTATCCGCAAAAGCACCTTTTTTCACTTTCGGCGCTGTCTGGAGCAAAAAAGACAAACGTCCAGCTTTTGCTGCCACAGCAAAGGTGCCAGCGGGGAAAAGTGATGCTGGTTCTCACTGCCTCCTGGAACCCCTTCAAATGCCCCAGACAATTTGGCCCTCTCTGCTTTCCTGAGGACTCTATCCTCAAATGCACCTTTTTTCACTTTCGGCGCTGTCTGGAGCAAAAAAGACAAACGTCCAGCTTTTGCTGCCACAGCAAAGGTGCCAGCGGGGAAAAGTGATGCTGGTCCTCACTGCCTCCTGGAACCCTTTCAAATGCCCCAGACAATTTGGCCCTCTCTGCTTTCCTGAGGACTCTATCCTCAAAAGCACCTTTTTTCACTTTTGGCGCTCTCTGGAGCAAAAAAGACAAACGTCCAGCTTTTGCTGCCACAGCAAAGGTGCCACCGGGGAAAAGTGATGCTGGTCCTCACTGCCTCCTGGAACCCCTTGAAATGCACCAGACAATTTGGCCCTCTCTGCTTTCCTGAGGACTCTATCCTCAAAAGCACCTTTTTTCACTTTTGGCGCTCTCTGGAGCAAAAAAGACAAACGTCCAGATTTTGCTGCCACAGCAAAGGTGCCAGCGGGGAAAAGTGATGCTGGTCCTCACTGCCTCCTGGAACCCCTTCAAATGCCCCAGACAATTTGGCCCTCTCTGCTTTCCTGAGGACTCTATCCTCAAATGCACCTTTTTTCACTTTCGGCGCTGTCTGGAGCAAAAAAGACAAACGTCCAGCTTTTGCTGCCACAGCAAAGGTGCCAGCGGGGAAAAGTGATGCTGGTCCTCACTGCCTCCTGGAACCCCTTCAAATGCACCAGACAATTTGGCCCTCTCTGCTTTCCTGAGGACTCTATCCTCAAATGCACCTTTTTTCACTTTCGGCGCTGTCTGGAGCAAAAAAGACAAACGTCCAGCTTTTGCTGCCACAGCAAAGGTGCCAGCGGGGAAAAGTGATGCTGGTCCTCACTGCCTCCTGGAACCCCTTCAAATGCACCAGACAATTTGGCCCTCTCTGCTTTCCTGAGGACTCTATCCGCAAAAGCACCTTTTTTCACTTTCGGCGCTCTCTGGAGCAAAAAAGACAAATGTCCAGCTTTTGCTGCCACAGCAAAGGTGCCAGCGGGGAAAAGTGATGCTGGTCCTCACTGCCTCCTGGAACCCCTTCAAATGCCCCGGACAATTTGGCCCTCTCTGCTTTCCTGAGGACTCTATCCGCAAAAGCACCTTTTTTCACTTTCGGCGCTGTCTGGAGCAAAAAAGACAAACGTCCAGCTTTTGCTGCCACAGCAAAGGTGCCAGCGGGGAAAAGTGATGCTGGTTCTCACTGCCTCCTGGAACCCCTTCAAATGCACCAGACAATTTGGCCCTCTCTGCTTTCCTGAGGACTCTATCCGCAAAAGCACCTTTTTTCACTTTTGGCGCTCTCTGGAGCAAAAAAAACAAATGTCCAGCTTTTGCTGCCACAGCAAATGTGCCAGCGGGGAAAAGTGATGCTGGTTCTCACTGCCTCCTGGAACCCCTTCAAATGCCCCAGACAATTTGGCCCTGTCTGCTTTCCTGAGGACTCTATCCTCAAATGCACCTTTTTTCACTTTCGGCGCTGTCTGGAGCAAAAAAGACAAACGTCCAGCTTTTGCTGCCACAGCAAAGGTGCCAGCGGGGAAAAGTGATGCTGGTTCTCACTGCCTCCTGGAACCCCTTCAAATGCACCAGACAATTTGGCCCTCTCTGCTTTCCTGAGGACTCTATCCTCAAAAGCACCTTTCTTCACTTTCGGCGCTGTCTGGAGCAAAAAAGACAAACGTCCAGCTTTTGCTGCCACAGCAAAGGTGCCAGCGGGGAAAAGTGATGCTGGTCCTCACTGCCTCCTGGAACCCCTTCAAATGCCCCAGACAATTTGGCCCTCTCTGCTTTCCTGAGGACTCTATCCTCAAAAGCACCTTTTTTCACTTTCGGCGCTGTCTGGAGCAAAAAAGACAAACGTCCAGCTTTTGCTGCCACAGCAAAGGTGCCACCGGGGAAAAGTGATGCTGGTCCTCACTGCCTCCTGGAACCCCTTCAAATGCACCAGACAATTTGGCCCTCTCTGCTTTCCTGAGGACTCTATCCTCAAAAGCACCTTTTTTCACTTTTGGCGCTCTCTGGAGCAAAAAAGACAAACGTCCAGATTTTGCTGCCACAGCAAAGGTGCCAGCGGGGAAAAGTGATGCTGGTCCTCACTGCCTCCTGGAACCCCTTCAAATGCCCCAGACAATTTGGCCCTCTCTGCTTTCCTGAGGACTCTATCCTCAAATGCACCTTTTTTCACTTTCGGCGCTGTCTGGAGCAAAAAAGACAAACGTCCAGCTTTTGCTGCCACAGCAAAGGTGCCAGCGGGGAAAAGTGATGCTGGTCCTCACTGCCTCCTGGAACCCCTTCAAATGCACCAGACAATTTGGCCCTCTCTGCTTTCCTGAGGACTCTATCCTCAAATGCACCTTTTTTCACTTTCGGCGCTGTCTGGAGCAAAAAAGACAAACGTCCAGCTTTTGCTGCCACAGCAAAGGTGCCAGCGGGGAAAAGTGATGCTGGTCCTCACTGCCTCCTGGAACCCCTTCAAATGCACCAGACAATTTGGCCCTCTCTGCTTTCCTGAGGACTCTATCCGCAAAAGCACCTTTTTTCACTTTCGGCGCTCTCTGGAGCAAAAAAGACAAATGTCCAGCTTTTGCTGCCACAGCAAAGGTGCCAGCGGGGAAAAGTGATGCTGGTCCTCACTGCCTCCTGGAACCCCTTCAAATGCCCCGGACAATTTGGCCCTCTCTGCTTTCCTGAGGACTCTATCCGCAAAAGCACCTTTTTTCACTTTCGGCGCTGTCTGGAGCAAAAAAGACAAACGTCCAGCTTTTGCTGCCACAGCAAAGGTGCCAGCGGGGAAAAGTGATGCTGGTTCTCACTGCCTCCTGGAACCCCTTCAAATGCACCAGACAATTTGGCCCTCTCTGCTTTCCTGAGGACTCTATCCGCAAAAGCACCTTTTTTCACTTTTGGCGCTC
Organism: Vanellus vanellus; assembly: GCF_965231255.1. Taxonomy (NCBI): domain Eukaryota; kingdom Metazoa; phylum Chordata; class Aves; order Charadriiformes; family Charadriidae; genus Vanellus; species Vanellus vanellus. The sequence goes on along the minus strand of NW_028127647.1, from coordinate 10,129 downwards.
TCTGGAGCAAAAAAAACAAATGTCCAGCTTTTGCTGCCACAGCAAATGTGCCAGCGGGGAAAAGTGATGCTGGTCCTCACTGCCTCCTGGAACCCCTTCAAATGCACCAGACAATTTGGCCCTCTCTGCTTTCCTGAGGACTCTATCCTCAAATGCACCTTTTTTCACTTTCGGCGCTCTCTGGAGCAAAAAAGACAAACGTCCAGCTTTTGCTGCCACAGCAAAGGTGCCAGCGGGGAAAAGTGATGCTGGTTCTCACTGCCTCCTGGAACCCCTTCAAATGCACCAGACAATTTGGCCCTGTCTGCTTTCCTGAGGACTCTATCCTCAAATGCACCTTTTTTCACTTTCGGCGCTGTCTGGAGCAAAAAAGACAAACGTCCAGCTTTTGCTGCCACAGCAAAGGTGCCAGCGGGGAAAAGTGATGCTGGTTCTCACTGCCTCCTGGAACCCCTTCAAATGCCCCAGACAATTTGGCCCTCTCTGCTTTCCTGAGGACTCTATCCTCAAAAGCACCTTTTTTCACTTTTGGCGCTCTCTGGAGCAAAAAAGACAAACGTCCAGATTTTGCTGCCACAGCAAAGGTGCCAGCGGGGAATAGTGATGCTGGTCCTCACTGCCTCCTGGAACCCCTTCAAATGCCCCAGACAATTTGGCCCTCTCTGCTTTCCTGAGGACTCTATCCTCAAATGCACCTTTTTTCACTTTCGGCGCTGTCTGGAGCAAAAAAGACAAACGTCCAGCTTTTGCTGCCACAGCAAAGGTGCCAGCGGGGAAAAGTGATGCTGGTCCTCACTGCCTCCTGGAACCCCTTCAAATGCCCCAGACAATTTGGCCCTCTCTGCTTTCCTGAGGACTCTATCCTCAAATGCACCTTTTTTCACTTTCGGCGCTCTCTGGAGCAAAAAAGACAAACGTCCAGCTTTTGCTGCCACAGCAAAGGTGCCAGCGGGGAAAAGTGATGCTGGTCCTCACTGCCTCCTGGAACCCCTTCAAATGCCCCGGACAATTTGGCCCTCTCTGCTTTCCTGAGGACTCTATCCTCAAATGCACCTTTTTTCACTTTCGGCGCTGTCTGGAGCAAAAAAGACAAACGTCCAGCTTTTGCTGCCACAGCAAAGGTGCCAGCGGGGAAAAGTGATGCTGGTCCTCACTGCCTCCTGGAACCCCTTCAAATGCCCCAGACAATTTGGCCCTCTCTGCTTTCCTGAGGACTCTATCCTCAAATGCACCTTTTTTCACTTTCGGCGCTGTCTGGAGCAAAAAAGACAAACGTCCAGCTTTTGCTGCCACAGCAAAGGTGCCAGCGGGGAAAAGTGATGCTGGTCCTCACTGCCTCCTGGAACCCCTTCAAATGCCCCAGACAATTTGGCCCTCTCTGCTTTCCTGAGGACTCTATCCGCAAAAGCACCTTTTTTCACTTTCAGCGCTGTCTGGAGCAAAAAAAACAAACGTCCAGCTTTTGCTGCCACAGCAAAGGTGCCAGCGGGGAAAAGTGATGCTGGTTCTCACTGCCTCCTGGAACCCCTTCAAATGCACCAGACAATTTGGCCCTCTCTGCTTTCCTGAGGACTCTATCCTCAAATGCACCTTTTTTCACTTTCGGCGCTGTCTGGAGCAAAAAAGACAAACGTCCAGCTTTTGCTGCCACAGCAAAGGTGCTAGCGGGGAAAAGTGATGCTGGTCCTCACTGCCTCCTGGAACCCCTTCAAATGCCCCGGACAATTTGGCCCTCTCTGCTTTCCTGAGGACTCTATCCTCAAAAGCACCTTTTTTCACTTTCGGCGCTCTCTGGAGCAAAAAACACAAACGTCCAGCTTTTGCTGCCACAGCAAAGGTGCCAGCGGGGAAAAGTGATGCTGGTTCTCACTGCCTCCTGGAACCCCTTCAAATGCACCAGACAATTTGGCCCTCTCTGCTTTCCTGAGGACTCTATCCTCAAATGCACCTTTTTTCACTTTCTGCGCTGTCTGGAGCAAAAAAGACAAACGTCCAGCTTTTGCTGCCACAGCAAAGGTGCCAGCGGGGAAAAGTGATGCTGGTCCTCACTGCCTCCTGGAACCCCTTCAAATGCCCCAGACAATTTGGCCCTCTCTGCTTTCCTGAGGACTCTATCCGCAAAAGCACCTTTTTTCACTTTCGGCGCTGTCTGGAGCAAAAAAGACAAACGTCCAGATTTTGCTGCCACAGCAAAGGTGCCAGCGGGGAAAAGTGATGCTGATCCTCACTGCGTCCTGGAACCCCTTCAAATGCCCCAGACAATTTGGCCCTCTCTGCTTTCCTGAGGAGTCTATCCTCAAAAGCACCTTTTTTCACTTTCGGCGCTGTCTGGAGCAAAAAAGACAAACGTCCAGCTTTTGCTGCCACAGCAAAGGTGCCAGCGGGGAAAAGTGATGCTGGTTCTCACTGCCTCCTGGAACCCCTTCAAATGCACCAGACAATTTGGCCCTCTCTGCTTTCCTGAGGACTCTATCCTCAAATGCACCTTTTTTCACTTTCGGCGCTCTCTGGAGCAAAAAAGACAAACGTCCAGCTTTTGCTGCCACAGCAAAGGTGCCAGCGGGGAAAAGTGATGCTGGTTCTCACTGCCTCCTGGAACCCCTTCAAATGCACCAGACAATTTGGCCCTGTCTGCTTTCCTGAGGACTCTAACCTGAAATGCACCTTTTTTCACTTTCGGCGCTGTCTGGAGCAAAAAAGACAAACGTCCAGCTTTTGCTGCCACAGCAAAGGTGCCAGCGGGGAAAAGTGATGCTGGTTCTCACTGCCTCCTGGAACCCCTTCAAATGCACCAGACAATTTGGCCCTCTCTGCTTTCCTGAGGACTCTATCCTCAAAAGCACCTTTCTTCACTTTCGGCGCAGTCTGGAGCAAAAAAGACAAACGTCCAGCTTTTGCTGCCACAGCAAAGGTGCCAGCGGGGAAAAGTGATGCTGGTCCTCACTGCCTCCTGGAACCCCTTCAAATGCCCCAGACAATTTGGCCCTCTCTGCTTTCCTGAGGACTCTATCCTCAAAAGCACCTTTTTTCACTTTCGGCGCTCTCTGGAGCAAAAAAGACAAACGTCCAGCTTTTGCTGCCACAGCAAAGGTGCCAGCGGGGAAAAGTGATGCTGGTCCTCACTGCCTCCTGGAACCCCTTCAAATGCCCCAGACAATTTGGCCCTCTCTGCTTTCCTGAGGACTCTATCCTCAAATGCACCTTTTTTCACTTTCGGCGCTGTCTGGAGCAAAAAATACAAACGTCCAGCTTTTGCTGCCACAGCAAAGGTGCCAGCGGGGAAAAGTGATGCTGGTCCTCACTGCCTCCTGGAACCCCTTCAAATGCACCAGACAATTTGGCCCTCTCTGCTTTCCTGAGGACTCTATCCTCAAATGCACCTTTTTTCACTTTCGGCGCTGTCTGGAGCAAAAAAGACAAACGTCCAGCTTTTGCTGCCACAGCAAAGGTGCCAGCGGGGAAAAGTGATGCTGGTTCTCACTGCCTCCTGGAACCCCTTCAAATGCCCCAGACAATTTGGCCCTCTCTGCGTTCCTGAGGACTCTATCCTCAAATGCACCTTTTTTCACTTTCGGCGCTCTCTGGAGCAAAAAAGACAAACGTCCAGCTTTTGCTGCCACAGCAAAGGTGCCAGCGGGGAAAAGTGATGCTGGTCCTCACTGCCTCCTGGAACCCCTTCAAATGCCCCAGACAATTTGGCCCTCTCTGCTTTCCTGAGGACTCTATCCGCAAAAGCACCTTTTTTCACTTTTGGCGCTCTCTGGAGCAAAAAAGACAAACGTCCAGCTTTTGCTGCCACAGCAAAGGTGCCAGCGGGGAAAAGTGATGCTGGTCCTCACTGCCTCCTGGAACCCCTTCAAATGCCCCAGACAATTTGGCCCTCTCTGCTTTCCTGAGGACTCTATCCTCAAATGCACCTTTTTTCACTTTCGGCGCTGTCTGGAGCAAAAAAGACAAACGTCCAGCTTTTGCTGCCACAGCAAAGGTGCCAGCGGGGAAAAGTGATGCTGGTCCTCACTGCCTCCTGGAACCCCTTCAAATGCCCCAGACAATTTGGCCCTCTCTGCTTTCCTGAGGACTCTATCCTCAAATGCACCTTTTTTCACTTTCGGCGCTCTCTGGAGCAAAAAAGACAAACGTCCAGCTTTTGCTGCCACAGCAAAGGTGCCAGCGGGGAAAAGTGATGCTGGTCCTCACTGCCTCCTGGAACCCCTTCAAATGCACCAGACAATTTGGCCCTCTCTGCTTTCCTGAGGACTCTATCCGCAAAAGCACCTTTTTTCACTTTCGGCGCTGTCTGGAGCAAAAAAGACAAACGTCCAGCTTTTGCTGCCACAGCAAAGGTGCCAGCGGGGAAAAGTGATGCTGGTTCTCACTGCCTCCTGGAACCCCTTCAAATGCCCCAGACAATTTGGCCCTCTCTGCTTTCCTGAGGACTCTATCCTCAAATGCACCTTTTTTCACTTTCGGCGCTCTCTGGAGCAAAAAAGACAAACGTCCAGCTTTTGCTGCCACAGCAAAGGTGCCAGCGGGGAAAAGTGATGCTGGTCCTCACTGCCTCCTGGAACCCCTTCAAATGCCCCAGACAATTTGGCCCTCTCTGCTTTCCTGAGGACTCTATCCGCAAAAGCACCTTTTTCACTTTTGGCGCTGTCTGGAGCAAAAAGACAAACGTCCAGCTTTTGCTGCCACAGCAAAGGTGCCAGCGGGAAAAGTGATGCTGGTTCTCACTGCCTCCTGGAACCCCTTCAAATGCCCCAGACAATTTGGCCCTCTCTGCTTTCCTGAGGACTCTATCCTCAAATGCACCTTTTTTCACTTTCGGCGCTGTCTGGAGCAAAAAAGACAAACGTCCAGCTTTTGCTGCCACAGCAAGGTGCCAGCGGGGAAAGTGATGCTGGTCCTCACTGCCTCCTGGAACCCTTCAAATGCCCAGACAATTTGGCCCTCTCTGCTTTCCTGAGGACTCTATCCGCAAAAGCACCTTTTTTCACTTTCGGCGCTGTCTGGAGCAAAAAAGACAAACGTCCAGCTTTTGCTGCCACAGCAAAGGTGCCAGCGGGGAAAAGTGATGCTGGTCCTCACTGCCTCCTGGAACCCCTTCAAATGCCCCAGACAATTTGGCCCTCTCTGCTTTCCTGAGGACTCTAGCCTCAAAAGCACCTTTTTCACTTTCGGCGCTGTCTGGAGCAAAAAAAGACAAACGTCCAGCTTTTGCTGCCACAGCAAAGGTGCCAGCGGGGAAAAGTGATGCTGGTCCTCACTGCCTCCTGGAACCCCTTCAAATGCACCAGACAATTTGGCCCTCTCTGCTTTCCTGAGGACTCTATCCTCAAATGCACCTTTTTTCACTTTCGGCGCTCTCTGGAGCAAAAACACAACGTCCAGCTTTTGCTGCCACAGCAAAGGTGCCAGCGGGGAAAAGTGATGCTGGTTCTCACTGCCTCCTGGAACCCCTTCAAATGCACCAGACAATTTGGCCCTGTCTGCTTTCCTGAGGACTCTATCCTCAAATGCACCCTTTTTTCACTTTCGGCGCTGTCTGGAGCAAAAAAGACAAACGTCCAGCTTTTGCTGCCACAGCAAAGGTGCCAGCGGGGAAAAGTGATGCTGGTTCTCACTGCCTCCTGGAACCCCTTCAAATGCACCAGACAATTTGGCCCTCTCTGCTTTCCTGAGGACTCTATCCTCAAAAGCACCTTTCTTCACTTTCGGCGCTGTCTGGAGCAAAAAAGACAAACGTCCAGCTTTTGCTGCCACAGCAAAGGTGCCAGCGGGGAAAAGTGATGCTGGTCCTCACTGCCTCCTGGAACCCCTTCAAATGCCCCAGACAATTTGGCCCTCTCTGCTTTCCTGAGGACTCTATCCTCAAAAGCACCTTTTTTCACTTTTGGCGCTCTCTGGAGCAAAAAAGACAAACGTCCAGCTTTTGCTGCCACAGCAAAGGTGCCACCGGGGAAAAGTGATGCTGGTCCTCACTGCCTCCTGGAACCCCTTCAAATGCCCCAGACAATTTGGCCCTCTCTGCTTTCCTGAGGACTCTATCCTCAAAAGCACCTTTTTTCACTTTTGGCGCTCTCTGGAGCAAAAAAGACAAACGTCCAGATTTTGCTGCCACAGCAAAGGTGCCAGCGGGGAAAAGTGATGCTGGTCCTCACTGCCTCCTGGAACCCCTTCAAATGCCCCAGACAATTTGGCCCTCTCTGCTTTCCTGAGGACTCTATCCTCAAATGCACCTTTTTTCACTTTCGGCGCTGTCTGGAGCAAAAAAGACAAACGTCCAGCTTTTGCTGCCACAGCAAAGGTGCCAGCGGGGAAAAGTGATGCTGGTCCTCACTGCCTCCTGGAACCCCTTCAAATGCACCAGACAATTTGGCCCTCTCTGCTTTCCTGAGGACTCTATCCTCAAATGCACCTTTTTTCACTTTCGGCGCTGTCTGGAGCAAAAAGACAAACGTCCAGCTTTTGCTGCCACAGCAAAGGTGCCAGCGGGGAATAGTGATGCTGGTCCTCACTGCCTCCTGGAACCCCTTCAAATGCCCCAGACAATTTGGCCCTCTCTGCTTTCCTGAGGACTCTATCCTCAAAAGCACCTTTTTTCACTTTCGGCGCTGTCTGGAGCAAAAAAGACAAACGTCCAGCTTTTGCTGCCACAGCAAAGGTGCCAGCGGGGAAAAGTGATGCTGGTTCTCACTGCCTCCTGGAACCCCTTCAAATGCCCCAGACAATTTGGCCCTCTCTGCTTTCCTGAGGACTCTATCCTCAAATGCACCTTTTTTCACTTTCGGCGCTGTCTGGAGCAAAAAAGACAAACGTCCAGCTTTTGCTGCCACAGCAAAGGTGCCAGCGGGGAAAAGTGATGCTGGTCCTCACTGCCTCCTGGAACCCCTTCAAATGCACCAGACAATTTTGGCCCTCTCTGCTTTCCTGAGGACTCTATCCGCAAAAGCACCTTTTTTCACTTTTGGCGCTCTCTGGAGCAAAAAGACAAATGTCCAGCTTTTGCTGCCACAGCAAAGGTGCCAGCGGGGAAAAGTGATGCTGGTCCTCACTGCCTCCTGGAACCCCTTCAAATGCCCCGGACAATTTGGCCCTCTCTGCTTTCCTGAGGACTCTATCCTCAAATGCACCTTTTTTCACTTTCGGCGCTCTCTGGAGCAAAAAAGACAAACGTCCAGCTTTTGCTGCCACAGCAAAGGTGCCAGCGGGGAAAAGTGATGCTGGTCCTCACTGCCTCCTGGAACCCTTCAAATGCACCAGACAATTTGGCCCTCTCTGCTTTCCTGAGGACTCTATCCGCAAAAGCACCTTTTTTCACTTTTGGCGCTCTCTGGAGCAAAAAAACAAATGTCCAGCTTTTGCTGCCACAGCAAATGTGCCAGCGGGGAAAAGTGATGCTGGTCCTCACTGCCTCCTGGAACCCCTTCAAATGCCCCAGACAATTTGGCCCTCTCTGCTTTCCTGAGGACTCTATCCTCAAATGCACCTTTTTTCACTTTCGGCGCTGTCTGGAGCAAAAAAGACAAACGTCCAGCTTTTGCTGCCACAGCAAAGGTGCCAGCGGGGAAAAGTGATGCTGGTCCTCACTGCCTCCTGGAACCCTTCAAATGCACCAGACAATTTGGCCCTCTCTGCTTTCCTGAGGACTCTATCCTCAAATGCACCTTTTTTCACTTTCGGCGCTCTCTGGAGCAAAAAACACAAACGTCCAGCTTTTGCTGCCACAGCAAAGGTGCCAGCGGGGAATAGTGATGCTGGTCCTCACTGCCTCCTGGAACCCCTTCAAATGCCCCGGACAATTTGGCCCTCTCTGCTTTCCTGAGGACTCTATCCGCAAAAGCACCTTTTTTCACTTTCGGCGCTCTCTGGAGCAAAAAAGACAAACGTCCAGCTTTTGCTGCCACAGCAAAGGTGCCAGCGGGGAAAAGTGATGCTGGTTCTCACTGCCTCCTGGAACCCCTTCAAATGCACCAGACAATTTGGCCCTCTCTGCTTTCCTGAGGACTCTATCCTCAAAAGCACCTTTTTCACTTTCGGCGCTCTCTGGAGCAAAAAAGACAAACGTCCAGCTTTTGCTGCCACAGCAAAGGTGCCAGCGGGGAAAGTGATGCTGGTCCTCACTGCCTCCTGGAACCCCTTCAAATGCCCCAGACAATTTGGCCCTCTCTGCTTTCCTGAGGAGTCTATCCTCAAAAGCACCTTTTTTCACTTTCGGCGCTCTCTGGAGCAAAAAAGACAAACGTCCAGCTTTTGCTGCCACAGCAAAGGTGCCAGCGGGGAAAAGTGATGCTGGTTCTCACTGCCTCCTGGAACCCCTTCAAAGGCACCAGACAATTTGGCCCTCTCTGCTTTCCTGAGGACTCTATCCTCAAATGCACCTTTTTTCACTTTCGGCGCTCTCTGGAGCAAAAAACACAAACGTCCAGCTTTTGCTGCCACAGCAAAGGTGCCAGCGGGGAATAGTGATGCTGGTCCTCACTGCCTCCTGGAACCCCTTCAAATGCCCCGGACAATTTGGCCCTCTCTGCTTTCCTGAGGACTCTATCCGCAAAGCACCTTTTTTCACTTTCGGCGCTCTCTGGAGCAAAAAAGACAAACGTCCAGCTTTTGCTGCCACAGCAAAGGTGCCAGCGGGGAAAAGTGATGCTGGTTCTCACTGCCTCCTGGAACCCCTTCAAATGCACCAGACAATTTGGCCCTCTCTGCTTTCCTGAGGACTCTATCCTCAAAAGCACCTTTTTTCACTTTTGGCGCTCTCTGGAGCAAAAAAGACAAACGTCCAGCTTTTGCTGCCACAGCAAAGGTGCCAGCGGGGAAAAGTGATGCTGGTCCTCACTGCCTCCTGGAACCCCTTCAAATGCCCCAGACAATTTGGCCCCTCTCTGCTTTCCTGAGGACTCTATCCGCAAAAGCACCTTTTTTCACTTTTGGCGCTCTCTGGAGCAAAAAGACAAATGTCAGCTTGTGCTGCCACAGCAAAGGTGCCAGCGGGAAAAGTGATGCTGGTCCTCACTGCCTCCTGGAACCCCTTCAAATGCCCCAGACAATTTGGCCCTCTCTGCTTTCCTGAGGACTCTATCCGCAAAAGCACCTTTTTTCACTTTCGGCGCTCTCTGGAGCAAAAAGAGAAACGTCCAGCTTTTGCTGCCACAGCAAAGATGCCAGCGGGGAAAGTGATGCTGGTTCTCACTGCCTCCTGGAACCCCTTCAAATGCACCAGACAATTTGGCCCTCTCTGCTTTCCTGAGGACTCTATCCTCAAATGCACCTTTTTTCACTTTCGGCGCTGTCTGGAGCAAAAAAGACAAACGTCCAGCTTTTGCTGCCACAGCAAAGGTGCCAGCGGGGAAAAGTGATGCTGGTCCTCACTGCCTCCTGGAACCCCTTCAAATGCCCCAGACAATTTGGCCCTCTCTGCTTTCCTGAGGACTCTATCCGCAAAGCACCTTTTTTCACTTTCGGCGCTCTCTGGAGCAAAAAAGACAAACGTCCAGCTTTTGCTGCCACAGCAAAGGTGCCAGCGGGGAAAAGTGATGCTGGTTCTCACTGCCTCCTGGAACCCCTTCAAATGCACCAGACAATTTGGCCCTCTCTGCTTTCCTGAGGACTCTATCCTCAAATGCACCTTTTTTCACTTTCGGCGCTCTCTGGAGCAAAAAAGACAAACGTCCAGCTTTTGCTGCCACAGCAAAGGTGCCAGCGGGGAAAAGTGATGCTGGTCCTCACTGCCTCCTGGAACCCCTTCAAATGCCCCGGACAATTTGGCCCTCTCTCGCTTTCCTGAGGACTCTATCCTCAAAAGCACCTTTTTTCACTTTCGGCGCTCTCTGGAGCAAAAAACACAAACGTCCAGCTTTTGCTGCCACAGCAAAGGTGCCAGCGGGGAAAAGTGATGCTGGTCCTCACTGCCTCCTGGAACCCCTTCAAATGCCCCAGACAATTTGGCCCTCTCTGCTTTCCTGAGGACTCTATCCTCAAATGCACCTTTTTCACTTTTGGCGCTCTCTGGAGCAAAAAAGACAAACGTCCAGCTTTTGCTGCCACAGCAAAGGTGCCAGCGGGAAAAAAGTGATGCTGGGTCCTCACCTGCCTCCTGGAACCCCTTCAAATGCACCAGACAATTTGGCCC